>NC_057797.1:470847215-470853102 GCF_018294505.1 Triticum aestivum | reverse complement strand
TGACCATTGGGCCACATTGACTCGGTTTGCACCGGCGGTGCAAGCTGGATATTCGGATATGCGCGATCTCTATCCTGTGAGATCTGCTCTGCCAGACGTGATGGGTTGGCGTGATGTAGGAGGCATCACCCCACCTCGCGGTCCCCGCAGGCCACCGTCTGTTGGTCCAAGACCTCATCCTAGCCCCTATGGTCCACAAGCTCCGCGAGATCGTCTGTTTCCGGATGATCATGTTGAGCTTCCAGGCTATGGAGGTGACTTCTATGAGGACTACTACGGATCGGTCTGAGTTAGTGGTAGTATCACTAGTTCGTGTTAGCTGTGTCGTCTATCGTCCTGCGTGACTCGTGGGATATGACCTGGTTTGTATCGCCTTCCGGAGGTGTAGAAAAATAATGTATAGGAGCTTGGAATGCCTCCGATGAGATGTAATCCTCTTTTCACCGTAATAGTACCCTGTTTGGTCTTGTACTATACCCTGTATGGTGTGTATGACGATGGAATAAAGAAGCAGCTTCTGTATCTACCATGTCATACGGATGATCATCTTGCATTCCGAGTTATTCCTTACATTCTGTATCCTATGTCGGAATTTTATCATTCTGACTAAATCATTGTCTTGTTTACCTAGGATGGTCAACACGCGCACTAACCCTGCTCCTCAAGAGTAGGCCGAAGGCAGTGAAGTCAGGAATGCAAATCTGCCTCATCCTCCTTCCCTAGCCGAGGTTATGATGGAAGCCGAAAGAAACAAGCGGGAGACCAACCGTTTGTTGGAGCGTATTGAACAGAACACAGCACACCATCAGAGGACTAATGTGGTGTCACTCAGTGATTTCATCAAGTTACATCCACCCACGTTCCACCACTCCGTCGAGCCTCTCGATGCTGATGACTGGCTTCGCAGTATCTCTCACAAGCTGCGTTCCGCGCTAGTAGCTGAGGCTGACAAGGTCACCTTTGCTGCATATCATCTTGAAGGCCCCGCCAGTCTATGGTGGGAGAATTATGGAGCTATGCGCCCAGCGGGCCATGTCACTACTTGGGCTGAATTCAGCGAGGCTTTCCGTGAACATCACATTCCGGAGGGTCTCATGGACCGTAAACGTGAGGAATTTTGCAGTTTCACTCAGGGCCGACTCTCTGTGGATGCTTATAGCAGGGAGTTCGGTAACCTCGCACGATATGCAACTAAGGAAGTTTCTACCGATGCCAAGAAGCAAGCAAGGTTCCGTAAGGGGCTTAGTCCTGAGCTTCGCCGCGACCTCCGTCTGCATGAGTGCACATCCTTTTAGAAACTTGTTAACAAGGCCATCAGTGCTGAGACTGGTCAGACTGATTATGACGCAACATGCAAGCATGGCCGTGACATGGGTTCCTCATCCGGTGCTGGTCCTCAGAAGCGCCGCGTGTGGGTGCCCAACACTTCCCTGCCACCCAGGTTCACACCGAGGCCATCCTTCCAGGCGCCTCGCCCCGTTCAACAGTCTGCACCAGCCAAGCCCTATGGTGTTCCAACCAACAATGCTCCTCCACGTACCAGTTCCGTGACTTGTTTCAAGTGTGGGGAATCTGGCCACTATATGCGTGAGTGTTCCCAGACCAACCCCAACCAATCTGCTAAAGCTGTTGGCCGTGGCAAGCCGACAGGGAAAGTGTTCCACGCCAAGCCGGCCACCGCTACACGTGGCCATGTCAACTGTATCTCTGCCGAAGAAGCTCAAGAGGATCCCAACGTCGTTCTCGGTACGCTCCTTGTTAATTGCCACCCGGCATCTGTTCTTTTCGATACAGGAGCCTCTCATTCATTTATATCCGTGAACTATGCTCGTTTGCATAACACCGCATTCTGTGACATGCCATCCACTATGGAAATTTCTACTCCTGGTTCTAGATGGCAGACCTCCAGGGTAAGTTATGGAAATGAAATCCAAGTCGACAGACTTGTTTTCCTTGCATCTTTGATAGCTCTCAAATTTTCAGATATTAATATCATTTTGGGTATGGACTGGATGTCAGCTCATCATGCCAAAATTGATTGCTTCTCTAGGACTGTTCAACTCACTCATCCTTCGGGGAAGATAGTCAATGTCTTGACCCGATTAGCCAAGCGACAATTATATTCTCTTAACGCCAGCCCTTTGCCAGACCTTGAGGACGTTCCGGTAGTCCGTGACTTCCCGGATGTCTTCCCAGAGGAATTGCCAGGTGTTCCACCTGACAGGGATGTTGAGTTCGTAATAGAGCTCATTCCAGGAACCGTTCCGATTGCTAGAAGACCCTATAAGATGGCACCACTAGAACTAGCCGAGCTTAAGAAACAACTCGATGAGTCCTTGAAAAAGGGTTTCATCCGACCTAGTTCATCTCCGTGGGCTTGCCCCGTCCTATTCGTCAAGAAGAAGGATGGTACGGACCGGATGGTTGTAGATTATCGACCTGTCAATTTGGTCACAATCAAGAACAAATATCCGCTCCCCAGGATCAACGACCTGTATGATCAGCTCGCTAGATCCTCAGTCTTCTCCAAGATGGATTTGAGGTTGGGCTACCATCAAATCAAAATCAGAAACGGGGACATTCCTAAAACGGCCTTTGTTACACGTTATGGCCAATACGAGTACACCGTCATGTCCTTCGGTTTAACCAACGCTCCAGCCACCTTTTCTCGGTTAATGAACTCAATCTTCATGGAGTATTTGGATAAATTCGTCGTGGTTTATCTCGATGATATACTCATCTACTCCAAGAACGAGGAAGAACATGCCGAACATCTAAGGCTAGTGTTGAAGAAACTTCGAGAGCATCGCCTTTATGCCAAATTTTCTAAATGTGAATTCTGGTTGTCGGAAGTGACCTATCTGGGTCATGTAATATCTGGTAAAGGTATTGCTATTAACCCTGAACGAGTTCAAGCCGTCCTTAATTGGACTCCACCTGAATCGGTCAAGCAAGTTCAGAGTTTTCTGGGCTTAGCGAGCTATTGTCGTTGCTTTGTCGAGAACTTCTCCAAAGTTGCTAAACCTCTAACCGAACTCCTCAAGAAAGATAAAAAGTTCGAATGGACTCCACAATGTGAGCACAGCTTTCAGGAACTGAAAAGACGCCTGACTTCTGCTCCCGTGCTGGTACCGCCAGACTTCTCTAAGGACTTTGTTATCTACTGCGACGCCTCGCGACAAGGATTAGGTTGCATTCTCATGCAAGATCGACATGTAATTGCTTACGCTTCACGAAAATTGCACCCACATGAGGAGAATTATCCTACTCATGATCTAGAGCTTGCAGCCGTAGTCTATGCACTTAAGACCTGGCGACATTACCTCCTCGGTAACCGTTGCGAAATATTCACTGATCACCAAAGTCTGAAGTACATTTTCACCCAACCGGATTTGAATCTCAGGCAAAGACGTTGGGTTGAGTTGATCACAGATTTCGACTTAGGAATAACTTACACCCCAGGGAAAGCCAATGTCATGGCTGATGCGCTAAGTCGTAAATCTTATTGTAACAACCTAATGCCACAACAAAGTCAACCGCTTCTCCATGAGGAATTTCGGAAGCTTAACCTTCACATTGTTCCTCAAGGTTTTCATTCCACCTTGGTGGCGAAACCTACCCTTACGGACCAGATCATCAAGGCACAAAAGGTAGATCCGGGAATTTCCCGCATCAAGAGAAACATCAAGAAAGGAGTTGCGAATTGTTTCTCCATTAATGATCAAGGGGTCGTATACTTCGGGAATCGACTAGTGGTTCCCAAAGTGCGAAACCTGAGGCGATTGATCCTTAAGGAGGCTCATGAATCTCCTCTCACCATTCATCCCGGTAGTACTAAGATGTATCAGGACCTACGCCAGAGGTTCTGGTGGACTAGGATGAAGAGAGAAATTGCTCAGTATATTGCTAGCTGCAACGTCTGCTGTCGTGTAAAAGCAGAGCATCAACGGCCTGCTGGCACCCTTCAACCCTTAACTATTCCTGAATGGAAATGAGATAAAATTGGTATGGACTTCATTACCGGTTTTCCCAGGACCAAAAGAGGGAATAATGCTATCTTCGTCGTTGTTGATCGTCTTTCCAAAGTGGCCCATTTCTTACCTGTTCGCGAGAGTATAACCGCTAGTCAGCTGGCAGACTTATACATCTCCCAAATAGTGTCTCTCCATGGTGTTCCCTTGGAAATTAACTCGGATAGAGGAAGTCTTTTCACCTCTCGATTTTGGGAAAATTTCCAAAACGCTATGGGAACCCGCCTTTCCTTTAGCACCGCTTTTCACCCTCAATCGAGTGGTCAAGTGGAACGCGTCAACCAGATCCTAGAAGACATGCTTCGAGCCTCTGTTATCTCATTCGGAATGGATTGGGAGAAGTGCCTTCCATTTGCCGAATTCGCTTACAACAACAGCTATCAATCTAGCTTGGGTAAAGCCCCTTTTGAAGTCCTCTATGGACGACGGTGTCGAACACCCCTTAACTGGTCAGAGACCGGGGAAAGACAATTCTTTGGCCCGGATATGATTCAGGAAGCAGAAGAACAAGTTCGCATCGTTCGTGAAAAGTTGAAAACAGCCCAATCTCGTCAAAAGAGTCAATATGACCGAAAACATAAGGCTATGACTTTCGAGGTTGACGAGAAGGCTTACCTTCGGGTTACCCCTCTGAAGGGAACCCATCGTTTCGGTATCAAAGGCAAATTGGCTCCTCGTTACATTGGACCTTTTCGCATTCTCGCTAAACGAGGAGAAGTTGCCTACCAGTTGGAACTACCTCCGCACCTCTCCAGAGTCCACGATGTCTTCCACGTTTCTCAACTCAGGCGTTGCTTCTCGGATCCTATCCGTGGAGTGGACTACGAAACGCTTGATCTCCAAGATAATCTTACATATCGAGAGTACCCCATTCGTATCCTCGATCAGGCCGAGCGTACCACTCGACGTCATAATATCAAGTTTCTCAAAGTACAATGGTCGCACCATTCTGAGGATGAAGCAACTTGGGAAAGGGAGGATCGTCTTCGACTTGAGTATCCCGCCTTCTTTCCGAAGGAACCCAAATCTCGGGATGAGATTCTTTTGAGTGGGGGTGAGTTGTCACACCCTAGTTAGCTATGCATTAGAGTGTTGCATCATGTTTACTCTTTCATCAGAAACCTGAAATGGGGATGACAGAACCCCCAGTCCCCTCTGAAACCAATTAGGGTTTACTAAAAACTTTCTCAATGAACCTGAAATGCCCTTCTAAAATGCCCATCATTTTTGTCTTGGTTCAGAACCTCTGCCAAAAGTGATGCACATTTTCCTAGGCCATCTTAGGGTTTTTGAATTAAATCATAAATATTTGATTTTGGGCATTTAAAATTATATAAAATATTTAAATGCTCAAGTATCTCCAAACTAAAATGTTTCATGTTGGAAATAATCCAACTATGGACCAGGAGTAGTTTGGTGATTTTAGGAGTTGCCTAAGTATTTTATTTAATCCAACAAAGTTGCAGAAGTATTAAAAAAACAGAAAACAGAAAGAAAATGGAAAAACTTACCTGACGCCTGCTCCCGGCCCACCTGCCGGCCCAGCCCAGCGCCGCTCCAGCGAGCTGCTTGCCGGCCAGGCAGGCAGGCAGGTGCCCGACGGCGACCGCAGCGCGCGCCACGCACCTGCTCGCCGCCTCGCCGCTCCCCTCGCCCGGTGACGTCGTGGATCGGCCTCCCTCGCTCCCCCGAACCCCCCAGACACCCCCTCTCCTCTCCAGCTCCTCCCCCTCGCGCTCCCCCGCCATGACCGACGCCACCACCGCCGTGCCTACGTCATAGCCGTGCTCCCCGCCGCCCGTGCGTCCTCTCATCGTGTCCAGGAGCTCCGCTGCTGTCCACTCCATCGAGCAAGC